>NC_069116.1:2015000-2032500 GCF_025612915.1 Magallana angulata | reverse complement strand
TCTCATGAACCATAAGACCAGGAAAGCTGAAACTTGTATGGAAGCATTCTCATGTAGTGTAGATTCTAATTTGTGAAAATCATGACCCCCGAGGGTAGGGTGGGGCCACAATGGGGGGGGTCGAAATTTAACATAGGAATATATAGAGTAAATCTTTAAAAATCTTCTTCTCATGAACCATAAGACCAGGAAAGCTGAAACTTGTGTGGAAGCATCCTCAGGTAGTGTAGATTCTAATTTGTGAAAATCATGACCCCCGGGGGTAGGATGGGGCCACAATGGGGGGGTCGAAGTTTTACATAGGAATATACAGAGTAAATCTTTAAAAATCTTCTTCTCATGAACCATAAGACCAGGAAAGCTGAAACTTGTGTGGAAGCATCCTCAGGTAGTGTAGATTCTAATTTGTGAAAATCATGACCCCCGAGGGTAGGGTGGGGCCTTAATGGGTGGTCGAGGTTTTACATAGGAATATATAGAGTAAATCTTTAAAAATCTTCTTCTCAGAAACTAATCAGCCAGAAAAGCTGAAACTTGTGTGGAAGCATCCTCAGGTAGTGTAGATTCAAAGTTGTGAAAATCATGATCCCCGGGGGTAGGGTGGGGCCACAATATGGGGGATCGAAGTTTTACATAGGAATATATAGAGTAAATCTTTAAAAATCTTCTTCTCAGAAACTAATCAGCCAGAAAAGCTGAAACTTGTGTGGAAGCATCCTCAGGTGTTGTGAAAATCATGACCCCGGGGGCAGGGAGGGGCCACAATGGGGGATCGAAGTTTTACATAGGAATATATTGAGTTAATCTTTAAAAATCTTCTTCTCAGAAACTAATCAGCCAGGAAAGCTGACACTTGTGTGAAAGCATCCTCAGGTAGTGTAAATTCAAAGTTGTGAAAATCATGACCCCCGAGGGTAGGGTGGGGCCAAAATGGAAGGTCAAAGTTTTACATAGGAATATATAGAGTAAATCTTTAAAAATCTTCTTCTCAGAAACTAATCAGCCAGGAAAGCTTAAACTTGTGTGGAAGCGTCCTCAGGTAGTGTAAATTCAAAGTTGTGAAAATCATGATCCCCAGGGGTAGGGTGGACCACAATGGGGGGCCAAAGTTTAACAAAGGAATATATATGGTAAATCTTTAAAAATCTTCTTCTCAGAAATTAATCAGCCAGATGATTCTTTATAATTGTTAAGACTTTGGCCCCAGGACAATTCTTTGGCCTCATAAGAAGGTTCAGAGTTTATGTACGTTTATATCCCATATATAAACAATTGTTAAGGATCTTTTTGAGAACTGCAATACTCAACATATGATATGACTATAAAATCATCCTGTTAGAAAAGGGACTAATGATTATAAACATAAGAATATCCAGGGGAAAATGGATTTTATTTATACAGGATCAACATGTATTATTGTACATTGTCCAGATAGTTTGTATTATGACTCCATTAAGCTGATTTTATCATACCTATTGTTCCTCAGGTGAGCGATGTGGCCCATGGGCCTCTTGTTTTATTATGAATGCAGGTATGTTTTATTATGAATGCAGGTAAATTTCGCTGTCCATTTGGTGAAGTTTTTATACAGTTTTATTTTGCTGTCCGTACTATGACGTTATTTTGCTTTTTATACAGGTGAATTTCAGTGCCGACACTGACATGGATATGTGTCATATATGATGATTTTGAGTGATCTTACAAGGAAGTAATTGTTGGTATTTTGTTTACAGGTAAATTTCAGCGAGCCGTTGTCGATGCTTCAGCGGTTGACGGAAGAGTTTGAGTATGCAGACTGTCTGGATCGCGCGGCAGCCTGCGAAGACTCCGCGGAACAATTAGTCCATGTCGCCGCATTCACCATCTCTGCTTACTCCACCACGATAAACCGCACCACCAAACCCTTCAACCCCCTCCTGGGTGAAACCTACGAGTGTGACCGCACGGACGACCTGGGCTGGAAATCATTTGCTGAACAGGTATGCAGCGACTGAATTTTGTAACCCACTTAAATATTCAAACATCATTTAGAATTAGATTTACATAAAAGAATTATGTAGATAAAAAATGAAGATCAGCATATTATTTTCAAATTAAGCAAAGAAGTAAAACTTTTATTTTGTAAATTTTTAGCCAGTTGAATTTTAGAAATTACTTTAAAGCAGTATAAATATTTGTTGGTAAGAAATTTACATGTACTTTTGTCTTCATCATTGATAAATATACATGGTTCTTTTAGAATTTAGTAATTCTGTAATTTCTGTAATTGTAAGATTTACAAGTACAGTGTATAGAATTTAATTTCATACACAGAATTTATTGGCCAATGTGGGACAAGAAATCTGACTGAATTTTTCGGTTCAGTGATGTGTCAGTATCTTATTGCTTTTCTGCTGGTTTTGAGTTAGTTATTACAAGAGTTAAAATTATCCTTTAGTAAGTATATTCCAAATTTTGTTACTATAAATTTCAACATGTGTATACTGAGGATCTAAAAGAGGTAGACAACAGATATTCTTAAAATTTCATTAAGCTACTCTCAGTACTGTCCATAGTATAAGGGGATTCCCCAGTGGGCCGACTAAGAAAAGGTCTATGAATTTGATTGGTTGTAATGTTAGGTTAGTCACCATCCACCCACCGCCTCACAATTCACAGAAGGCAACGGTTGGACGATGTGGCAGGAATTCACGATGGGGAGCAAATTCCGAGGAAAATATCTCCAGATTATTCCCTTGGGTAAGATTTGCTGTGTGGACTTAGTGACATCTCTCACCCTGGGTTGTGGTCATAGACAGTAGTTTAAAAAAGACACAACTTCATTGAAGGGTGTAAAGTTTATTTGGTGGGCCAGCAATTACAACTGTAAGATTTTCTTATAGCATGTTATATAGGAAAAAAAATGAAGTTGTGTCTTTTAATTTTTTTTTATAACACGAAGTGTAACGAGAGCAAAGCACACTGTGTATACAAATATAATGAGCCTAGTAGACATGTATAACTTGTATTTAACTAATTCTTATTCATGTAACAAGTTTTATTTCGAGTTGACTAATTGCTTCCTTCTGGAGTTCTGCAGCAAGCTTTGCTTATTCAATAGTGAATACACCTTGCTTTGCTCTCCATTACCACTGAGAAGATCACCACATGCATGTTGTGGGGGCGTACGGTCCAAGGGACCTACGGCGCTTTGTCTTTTTGTGTGTATTTCTGACTCGTTGCCTAAATTGAAGGTGAGCCACCACCCCCCTCTGGCCGGGGTATTCAGTGAGGGCAGAGACTGGGAGCTCTATCAGGAAGTGGCTATCTCCAGTAAATTCAGGGGCAGATACTTACAAATCATACCCCAGGGTAACAGTTTTTCTGTTTACAGCCATGGCTTCATATTTCTGCAGTCAAGTCCAGTTATCTTCAGTCAAACTTCTATATCTCAAACTCAGGGCTTAGAAAAAAATAACGAGATATCCAAAGAGGGTGAAATTCATGAATTTTTTTCTCTCCAAAATTGTGACTTTTAATTATCTTTGATATACCAGTATTCAAGGTAATTGAGTTATCATTGTAGGAGATATAGAAGTTAAACTGTTACAACATTTGCAATTTTTATCCTGGCTTCTGCGTCCTTTGACAGTGTTTGCATGATTTATCCTCCATTCTATGACTGTATACCAATATTGTTTACTCGCTTCACTGCACAAACACATTGTTAATTTCTTGTTCTCTTAATATTGCAATTTTTTTTAGGTTGATAAATCATATTCATGTTGAATACCTATTTGTTAATATTATAGAAGTGTATGATAAATGATATATTATAGGTGAAATAAGATTTGATAATGTAAGGATGATAATTTTATGTGTTGAAGTAAACTCAAATTCTTGTGGAATTTACAATGGAAATGAATTTTAACTGCCATGTCAAATTCATGCAGTGACCATTGAATGAAATTTTTTCACTACAATGAGATGGGATATTAGGCTTTTTTGTCTTTATTCGGAGTGACCATTGAAATATTGAATGATAAATGTAGTAATTATACATTTACTTTTATGTTCAATTCCAGAAATTCTTTCATTTTCAATTATTTTTGGGTTTGATTTTGCTATGCAGAGCATAGTATGCATGTTTGCTTCATTATATACCGGTAATAAAAGTATCTAATGTTGAAAGAAGTTCTGCATTGTTTGTTCCATAGTTTTAGTGAGGAAGTGAAGCAAGCATTTACTCTTTCCAAAAAACTGATTTTGATTTTTTTTAAAAGTCATAAAAAGGTTGATTTATTAAAAAATTCATGAAAGAGATAGTACAATATATAGTAAAATGTGATTAATTGTGCTGAATTTTGCTATATTCAGCAAACAACTTGTAATTCGAAATAGACATTGGTGTGTAAAACTGAGAAAAATTTAGAAAATACTTGTGTTTTGTTATTTATGATATAAGAGTACAGGCATGGATTGGTCTGATGTTTTATGTAGGTATCGCTCACCTGGTGTTTAAGAAGTCAGGTAACCACTACACCTGGAGAAAGGTGACCACCACCGTCCACAATATCATCGTGGGCAAGCTGTGGGTGGATAACCACGGGGAGATGGACATCAGCAACCACCGCAACGGCGACAAGTGCCACCTCAAGTACTCCGCCTACAGCTACTTCTCTCGGGAGATTCCACGCAAGGTCAGTACACTCACGTCTTTATAACTCACCAGTTCTGAGGTTTTATAAACTTTATGGCAATCATTGTTTTTTAGTGCTTTTGTTTACCAGATAAGATTTTGTCTATTTATATTACACATTGAGTTTAGTATATGACATTGAAAAAAAGTACATCTTTTACATAATATTTAAATTGATGTTTAAGGTGTTTCTATTCTTTTATACAAGTATTAGTATATGATATTGTGGCAAGATTCTTCTTAACATCTTGAGTGTGATGTTTTGTGTTTGTTTTGCTTTAGGTGACGGGCGTTGTAGCAGACAAAGAAGGAAATGCTAAGTGGGTTCTAACCGGGACCTGGGACAAGCGGATGGAGGCAGCCAAAGTGGTCCACATAGATGAGTCGAACAAAGGCAAGCCGGTGTTTGAGACCGGAGCACATGTGTGTATCTGGGAGAAGAGACCTCTGCCGTAAGTCTATAGAATCACCTTTGTAATATGATTCTTGTTATGATGCTGTCTTTGATTTGCTGTATTATAAAAAATAGTTTATATTGTACATGTATAAAGTTTGTTGCCTTCATCACAAAAAGACTAACATCAAATACATATCAATTTCATACATTTTAATGTTATTTTAAAGGTTTACTTTTAGTAAAGCTTGTACTGGCCCAAGTAAAAGTTCATATCCCCAATATCTTAAGTTTTGTTTGTTTCAATAAAATTAGTAAATCATGAACTGCCCCTAGTAAAAGTTTATATCCCCACTATATTGTGATTTTTGTTTCAATGGAGTGTTGACCCTTTCACCTTCATCTTGTCGTTGTGTCTGTAGGCCTGGTTCAGATAGGATGTACAACTTTACATCGCTCGCGATCACACTGAATGAGCCAGAGGAGGGCGTGGCTCCCACAGACAGCCGGCTACGACCGGACCAGCGGGCCATGGAGGAGGGGCGATGGGACGACGCAAACAAACTCAAACAGGAGCTGGAGGAGAAACAGCGGGCCGCCCGCAAAAAACGCGAGGCTGAAATGGAGGAGGCCAGCAAGAGGGGTAAGGAGAATCTATCCTCAGTCACTGTCTGTTGTAAGGAGAATCTGTCCACAGTCACCTTTATGTGACTGTAGTAAGGAGAATCTGTCCTCAGTTAGCGTCTGTTGTTAGGAGAATCTGTCCGCAGTCGTCTCTATGTGTCTGTTGTGAAAAGGGGGCTAAAGTGGGCTGATGTGGGAATAGAGGGACAGTTCCTTAAGGTCTCTCACTTAGCTATGGTTGAGAAATACTGGATGGTAGACACAATCAAAACTTTTCAGCATCACATACTTATTGGAATGTAGAGTTTTTCCAAAGAAATTAAACTTTCTTAACAGTTTGTCAAATGACAATGTCAAATGTTTAAGAATTCTGTTTGTGTCACATTTTGAATAAAACTCAAATGTTTTTTTCTTCAGGAGAAACAATCAAAGGTTACCAGCCGATCTGGTTTGAGATGAAGACTGATCCCGTCACAGGAAGTCCAATCCACGTCTACAAGGGAAAATACTGGGATTGTAAGGAGAAATCGGATTGGTCCAGCTGCCCGCCTATTTTCTTATAGCTGATGTGATACTTTAGGAATGTTCAAAATACCAAAATCTAATTGTGATGGCAGACAGGAAAACTGAGAGAATTGTGATAACGAAAGAAAATCCATTGGTTTATGAATTGAGAATTGATTTTTATGTGAATGAGTGAGTGAGTGAATGAGCTAGTGAGTGAATGAGGTAATGAGTGAATGTGAAGAAGTGAGGGAGGGAGGGAGAGAGAGAGTATTTTATTGAGCACATTGTTCCAGAAAGCAATATGATGTTGACATTTTTTTAAGTTATAGGCTAAATGACACCTGGTTCCTATTTATTCAGTTTGGTGCCATAGTTTATGTACTGTGTACATGTTGACTAAGTAATGTAACAAAGCTTTCTCTCCATCGGCCTATCCTTCTATGTTTTACATTCCTTTCTTGCCTTGTTTTTCTTTTTAGATTCAAAGCAATTTTTATTTTATGAATTAACCATGTTAAAATTTTGGTTTTTGTGTGGATGATTTAAAGAGAGATAATCCATATTGTAACAGATAATCCTTTTGTAACAGAGATAATCCTTTTTGTAACAGAGATAATCCTTTTTGTAACAGAGCACCAGATAATGTGTGTAAGTGATGCAGTCAGATGGTGTAGCAAATGTTCATTATGCAATGAAACATTGTCAAAGGTTGATTTAGAAATCTTGTACAGTATTTATACACACTCAATTTATGTAATTTTTTTACTGGGGTAGTGAAGTGAGTGACACAAGGGAGATAATAATGACCAAACTGTTGATTTTGTTAGTTTTTGTAACAATTATGCATGACAATTTTTTCTCTCAGCAATACTTGACTTTTCATGTAGGAGTTGAATAGAATAGATGGTCCCTGATGAGATTCCAGACAAGAGCGTGTTTTGCCAAATAGTAAAGCCAGTTATTGTTAGTGTTAGTCCTCGGGTATGGAATGGAGTGTGGTTTGGAGTAGACATTTGACATTTTATAATTCTATGGATGACTCTTCTTACATTAGCATTTTGTTCCCTGTTTTTTTGCTAATGTAGGTCACAGTTAATCTTTATACTATGTTTTATTTTTTTAATGCAGCCTACGTGACTGTATAAAACACTGACATTATCTATATCCGACTTTAACTATATCAACATGGTATCTAAGGCCTCTGGTCTGACTACTTTGGGCATTCTTTTTTACACTAGCTTTGCATATAATTCTGCCATGAAGTTGCCATTTGTTTTCATTTTTATTAAAAAAATCGGAATAGAACAAACAATTTAAATGTCTGTTAACCCTGATGTTTTTTCCTGAGAACCAGGGCAATGAACTGTTTGACCAGCTACACAGTTTTGGGGTTGTACCAATAATGACCATTTATTCCCATCAAAATATCACCAATTTATCTATCAATGTCTATCAATGATCCCTCATATCCACCATTAACCAGACGCCTTGGTTTGGATGACGGTGAAGAATTTGATTTTTACATGACGTAGTGTCACGTGACTGCAGTATCCACGTGTCAGCTTCTGTACTAGTCAGCCCGGCTTGAGCGAATGTTGTGGAGTCTGAGGCCCTATGGCGGCTTTGATACTGGCTGCCATGTTGGACCTTTTTTAAAAATGTTTGTTGAATAAACAAATAAGTAATATGACGTTTGTTTGTTTTTATTTTATGTAAATTTTGGCTATGTCTTGATGTTCCCCGATTTTTTGGAAAGTCCAAGACGCCCGTTAGCCCAAATCTTAAATTGGCACAAACTAGTGTAAAAAATGATTTGTTGCACAATATTAACAAAATGTTTTCATTTCGATTTTGTTTAAAATATTTATTATAAAATTGTACCCACGTTAACCCCCCCCCCCCCCCAAAAAAAAAAAACACCCCAAGAAAAAGTAAGTAAATTGGTGTTAATTGAGAAGGATTTTATTTTTTCCGATTTTTTTGGGAAAAATACGTTTTCAAGGGTATTGCATAGTTCAATTAAAGAAATATAATTCAACCCATTCGAACAATTGCATGTTGTGGCGTACAGTCAGTCGTTGGAGTTGACAATTCTTGATGCCTTTCAGTTACTTTATTCATCTTGTCAGCATTCAAGTTATTTGAGGGAGATGTCTAGTAGTCAGTAATGTACATAAATAACAAGAGTTCTTGCTCTTTACAAACACTAACGCTGCGTCAATCCCTATCTAGACGAGTTGTCTCGCCTTCAGCTGACTACTGTTAGGACTATTTGATACCTGTTTGTTTTATGATGATAAGTTAAAAAAAAAAGTTTTTTGAAAATTAAATACGTGAATTCTCAATTATTTGATCTACCCGGTCATCTGTGACGGATATTATCAAAATAACGTCTGCTCACCCTTGTGTTGTTTATATACTTGTACTGGTTTGTGCTTGTTGGTTTATTTCAACAATACATGATCTGAAACAGACGTGCACTAGTTTTAATTTGCGACTTGCTGAAAGTAAGGATGACCCCTTCCATGTGCGTGGAGTTAAAGTGTTGGGGTTTGGACCCTCCTTCCTGGAAAATACAAATGTGATAAGGGTTCTCCGATCCTCTGCCTCAAAGTATTTTTTATCCTAAAACTGTAATTTATCCTTCAAACTTTAGAAATCTATACTACTATATTAAAATAATAGACTCGAATTTTTAGTCTTTAATACCGAGAAATCGGAAGAATACTGTCTTTTGTTTTATATATTTTAAACATCTTTGGTACTTGAAGATTACCAATTTGTTTTTATTTTTTCTCAGTTAAGCTTCGCTAATTAATAATCAACGAAAATTCCTCAAAAAATCCCGGAAATCACCTGGATTTTTTTGGATTTTACAATCTTGCACTTGCGCAATACATTCACACTAACGGGATCTTTAGTTTATATTTGTTTCCACAATATCACATCTGCCTGAATAAACTCAGAAATGATAATACAAATACGGGTAAATTTTCATTGGACTTTTGCTATATATTTTGTTCATATAAATTAATGATTTCTTATGAGAGAAAGTATAAAATAACAAATATACATTTCAACTAAGCACTTACTTTCATCTTCGTGATGACAAAAATATTTGATTACATGCAAAAATGTTACATTATATTTGTTAGGAGAGAGATGATAGAATATGTTTTATCGTAAAAATGAATAATGTCCTACAGACCCAGTTTTACAAAGAATATACGATTACGTGTACGTTGGTGAAAAGGTGTTGAGTTCTTCCATTCTATGGATTAAAATTTTTAGTTGAAAGGTATTTGCAGTCTCAAAAAGGTTTGTTGTGATGTATTTGACTGTTATTTTCAAGGCAACATCATTCATTAACTTTCTCCAAAATCGTTCCAGAGCGATTCTGCAATTTTCTGCTACTTTACGGGTATAAGTAAGGGAGGGGCTTTTCCCGAGACACAGTTAGGTTATTCAAACTAAGGAAAGTGTAGTGAAATTAATAGCATTATTGTAGGCTTATAGCTTTGTTATGTAAATGTCAATAATAAGGTGTATCGATGTACCTATTTCTAAATGTTCGATATGCAATGTCAACCCGTGCACGCACGGGTCAAAGTCTAGTGAAATAAAAAAAGAATTGTTTTGATGATATCCATACATTTTTTTACTCATTTTTAAAATGGCGGGCGGCTGCCATATGGGTACCCTCATTGTATGGATAACTCCTCCTACAGTTTTCCAGATAGGAAGCTGTTCTTTTGCAGATCTATTGAACATATATTAGAGGTGTGCATGTTGCTAGGATTTTGATTTCTGATATTTTATGGAAAAAAAATTAGCTTTTGAACTTAGTAATTTTTTGGCAAAACATTGCATATAGGGTACTCCATTTCACTGGATACGGTAGGTAGTGTTTATCAATGCAGGGATGACATGGATTATGGACACAGTTCACATAAAAGAAAACCCGGTTTGCTTTCACATTGACAGCTTTTCACTTGTACGAAGTTATTGCAAATAAGAAAAAAAGGCTGTACAGGTGCAAAAGGGGGGGGGGGGGGGCTCTTTATCTTTACATAAAAGAAAACCCAGTTAGCCTTCACATTGACAGCTTTTCAGTTGTACAAAGAAATTGCATGCAAATTTGGCCATGAGAGATATGATAGAATAAATAACGTATACAAGTTGAGATCAAATAAGCAAAAAAAGTTGTACCGGTGCAACGGGGGGGGGGGGGGGGGGGGCTCTTTACCTCTAGATAGTAGGTCTCCGTGGAGCCACTAAGCCAAGCGGTTCGTTAAATGTCTTATAGTATAATATCAACACATCTAGACTTGAACTATATATGATAAGAGTTAAATTCGACCCCCATAATTCGTCATTTTTTAAAAGTGTTTCGGGTACAATAAAATGTTATGTTATATTTTAGAAGAGTTGATGTAAAATATATTTTAAACCTATTTATTTGATTTATTTGCACTCACTGGCAGTCTATGACGTCAGAAGTGACGCCTTTTCTATAATTCAGTCAAAATCAGTCAAAAATTGACATTTCTCTTACCTTTTTATGAATGGGAAATATAGAGCGCATGCTTGAACAAGGAAAAAAATTTTGTCACTTATTAGCCTTGGCTAGATACATCTCTGACTGAAATATTTTGTTTGTTCAAGCATACGCTCTCTGTTTTCTGAAAGAAAAACTGCTTGAAAACAAGCTGTTTTATGCTAAAAATGGCGGGAAAAGGTTGTCTTTACGATGTCATATTTCTAAATTGTGGGCAGTTGAATCAAAATGAACATTATGTAAAAACATCACATATATATCTGTACAAAGAAAACAAAGAATTACAGTAAAATGACGATGTTATTTTAGGGGGCGATTTTAGGCCCATATGATATATAGTCCTTTGTCTATATAAAAGGCAGATTTTCGGTATTGATAAAAAATAAATCCGGATAATTTAGTTGTCGAACATTGCTGAGGATCTGAGATCGTTAAACTTGCATAGTAAATTTACAAATTACAATAGGCCACAGACCCCTCTCTCTCTCTCTCCCCCCCCCTACCCCCTCGGGAAACACCATTATTATTTCGACCCCCCTGGAAATAAATTATGGATCAGCACATGTCTTTCCATTCCATCAAAGCAAGTACAAAAAAAAAAATTTAACAAAACGTAAATAACAAAGTTAGGTTGTTATATTATTAATATTTTTTTAAAAATATGCACGTTAATTGTAAACTAGTATACAAATTAAGGTAGCTCACTTCATCAAGACTTTTAATGACACAACGGCACGAGATGGCGATTTAAATGTTTTGTGAAATCGTTTGTATTGACCGAATATTCTCACAGTTCAATGGTTAAAGTGTCGGGTATCACAAGTTCAAACCCACCTGAGGCATACTGAAAAAAAAATTAATTATAAAATCATACCCCCCCCCTCCCTAAATTTTGCTTATTTTTCGATGAATTGACGTATGTACTTATATATCATGTTATCTTTTGTAATCAAGTCATTTTCTGTTGAATTGAGAAACCATTTCAAGATATAGTACGTGCACTATAATTGTACTGTTTGCTATGTATTATATAGTTGTACAACATACCATGTACTTTTGTAACACTATATACAATGCACTATAATTTTACTGTATGTTATGTATAGTTGTACTATATACCATTAAATGTACAATCATGTTTTAGAAGAAAGACTATTCACTCAATTCTGTTAATATAGATCAAACGCTTAATTAGCAATAGTTTAATTTGTTTAGGAAATTATTTCTAACTAACACATTCTGAAAACCAAGCCCCTTGCTATGAATAAAATACATGTTTAGTCAAATAAATCATATCAACTTTCTAAGTTGTTTAGAAATGTGAACTACTGGTGCATTTGCGATCGTTATTCTTTTATTATTTCGAGTAGCTTATAATATATTTTCGCAACTATTCTGCCCAAAATATAGTCCCAGTTATATTTTTATCATGGATAAAAATTGCTATATATATATATATATATATATATATATATATATATATATATATATATATATATATATATATATATATATATATATATATATATATATATATATATATATATGCTAAGTTGTACTCTTGTAAGAAGGAAAGAAAAATGTGAATTTTAAAGTTATTAACACCTCAATTACTTTGACAGTCATACGAATATATACCGCAGTACATATTAAAATTTTTATAAGAATCATTAACTGTCAGAAAGGTACACAGACGGGTTTTTTTTATATTATAAAGATATACGTCAGGTGTCGGAACAGCCAAAACAGAAAGTTACATAGAGCCAAATGTACGCCGATAGCATAATCTTTAGAAGGCTTTGGTTTATAATATTGCTTTATTGTTGTTATATATAAACAAATTGATACTGTAGTAAATGGTTGGTTCGTTCTGTCCCAGTGCCAGCATCTATGTGTGACGTGTGACTACGGAAGCTTCAATTTCATAGCTAATAAAATAAGTAGATTTTTAAAAGAAAAAATGTTCATCGAAAGAAAATTTTAGACTTTCCATTCCATTCACAAAGCCATAGGATGAATGCGATCTTAAATGAGATCCCTTGTGGTAGGGTGATGTGTCTGACCATCGCTTTCATTCTACATATACACAGAGGATATTTGCAATTCGACTTAATCAGCACTCTAACGGTTGTTCTTACAGATTTTATATCATTATATTATAATCTGAGAGAAAGGACGGAGGAAATGAGAGCGGATCAAATGGAGAACTTTCTTTATATCTCTGGTTTCCAGGGAGAAGGCTGATCAACAAACGATATCTTTCCTTGATGTAACTCCACCAGACAAAAACATATGGTTCTGAACTAAAGTAAAAAGGAAACAGGCCAAGAATACAAACTTCACAGTTCTGCTTCTGCCACCCAAACAGCGCGGATACGCCGTATCTAACTCAAGTCACACGGAACTGAACGAGTGGCCATTTGTAATCTATACCCTGAAATGTTCACCACGCATGCGCACTGAGCCGAAGGTATCGGTAAATTGATCCCGTTGGAAGACATTATTTCTGGTGCAAGAATACGTTTGGAAATGTTTGACATTTTTCACCCGATTTGTTGGGGATCAAGTTTCTGTTGGACATGAGCTAAAAGCGTTAATGACGATATGTTTTGTAAATAAGTAGCTCGGAGTGCAGGAGATCCATGCCCACTGGTCTCAAAGAAGTCATAGTGCACATGTTTGAAGTACAAAACAATCCTTACAACATTAATCACCCCGGAAACTAAAGTCACGCGAGACAATGCGAGACAACGGTTAACTATATGGAGATAATACTAGTGGTCGTGCAATGTTTATAATAAGTATTTGAAGAAATTCACAATGAAAACAGATATCAAAATCATTCAGATGTGTACACATGGTCATTGTATATACTATCAACACAAAGGCTCAACAGAGAAAGCGACCTGACTTTCTTAGACTAAATTTTAAGAAACGTTCATGCATCTGCTGATTTATATATAGCTGACAATTTTGAAAAATATGCATAAGTGCAATTTCGGGTTATAGAAGCGATAATGCATCTTACTTCTACTGTATAAAGCTATATATATAGCGCCTTTCCCCAGTATTTCGCGAAGACCCGTGTTTGAACAGAAAGTACCTGTTACTAAAATTAGATA
This sequence comes from Magallana angulata, assembly GCF_025612915.1. NCBI lineage: Eukaryota > Metazoa > Mollusca > Bivalvia > Ostreida > Ostreidae > Magallana > Magallana angulata. The sequence continues at coordinate 2,018,617 of NC_069116.1, read as the reverse complement.
CAGGTACCCTTCGCAATATGATTTTCAAAATCTAGGTACTGATTTTATAATGGTGTCTGTAACCACCGATTTGTCATAAATTCAGAAAACCTGCATGGATATATAGAACTCTGTATAAAGTCAATTGATATATTGAACCGTGATTTCTATCAACGAAATGCAGTAAATGCAAATGTAAACAGTGCAGTGTAATTGAAGAGATCTGTTCATGTTGTATGTACTCCTACTCAGAATTGTACATGAGAGTTAAAAAAAAACCCAAAGAAGATTACTAGTAGTAGTTACAGGTAATTTAAACTTATCTTTGTTTCGGTGAAAGGAAAATAATATTCACCACCTGGTGGGATCGATCAAGCGACCGCAAAATCAAAAAAATATAAGCTTTACCACTAGGCCCACGCAAACATTATATTTATAGAATGTGTTTTCAATATATATAGCTATATACATGAGTGTTTTAAAAAGTCATTAATTGAAATATTTGTCTAATTTTCTGTACAAACACTTCGTTAGACCAAAATTGATTCAATGTAAACTTGTACTACAATACTTGGAAAACATAATTTTAATCGATTTTCTTTTGTTTAAAGTGGTTCAAGTGTTAAAATATTCAACTTTTTATTGCATACTAACTGTGTTCTTTTATATTCTTTTAAAAAACACTGAGATTGCACAGCGGGTTTGATATCTGAGGAAGATATAATTAGCCTACTGAATCGCTGTAATCTAAGAAAATATTTTAAAAAACATGCCTGTAAGATGAAAGGAAACCATAAGAAATATACTAGTTTATTTAAACTATGAATTGGTATAAAATACCTGTGTAATAAAAAACGAAGAATATAAATACAGAAAATGAAAATACGTCAGCATAGCATAATAAAGGAACCACAATGTTTACAAGATACCGGGTATAAGAAAACAAATCACAATAAAAGTGAGATACTTTAAGGCAGGTATAATCAAAATCTAAATACTTTATCAGTATATTAACTAAAATTTCTTTTCGTTTTCATAAGAAATATGTAGTACTAGTATCAGGAGTAGACATATTGCGTAATTATTTCTGTGTGCTTCGGTTAAGGGTATTTAAGTTCTATCTCAGGGTTTTTAAAGTCATTCGAGTAAGTACTCAGCTATAAATAGCAAGTATGACTAGTTTGGATAATGAGGTGTTGTTTGTTTGAAACGTTTTATAATTATAGTTGTTTTTTTTCTTTTGTAGTTTATATTGATGTCCAGCATATATAGTTAAAAGTTCGTGAAGGTTGATTAATATTGAAATATTTTGTATATTATAGGTAGTTTTACAGTATCACACTTTGTATATCAAATTTATTGATAAATTACAAGAAAAGTGACCAAGCAATTGTATACGTTCAACAGAAGAAGGATCACATGGACCGGAATTATTAATAATCATGTAAATTAAAGCTGAGTACACAACTCATATCTAATAATAAACAATCGATTATAGGTTTTGTCTTTGTGTTTTATTACGGATTAGAAAAGAAATATTTTATTTGCGGATGAAAGAAGTGAAGTAGAAAATAAACATAGGGAAGCACTTAGCAACGTTTTTAGGTGGGAGGGGACAGACCTATTTAAATTTAAACATATTCTATTGAGTAATCAAATGGATTAGGCAACAGGGAAAGCTTATATAAACCCTCTACAAAATACAAAGTCAAGAAGTGGTGTTATATAATAATCATAGTATATAGTATAATTTACCAGTTTATACAGAGTGATATATTATTGATATTTTTTGTATACAAGACAAAGGATAATCGGATAATAAATAATAAGCTTGACTTTTGTCATATGATGATAAATTGACAGACCTATCTTGTTGAGCCTAAAAAATGTGGAACTGCCAAATCACAAAATCTTTTGAAATTACAATACCTAAAGATGAAGTACATAACCGGTAAAATTAAAGCAAAATATAAGTACAATATCGGTAAAACAAAAGACAAATTTTGATAGCTTAGCGGCGTTATCAAAGGAAAAAAAACCATACATGCGTTACGTACGGTAGGGAAAAAATCAATGTAACCTACTAGTATTCCACGCCATACCGTAATAATAAAGGAAAAGTCTAAATTTATGTTTTACTGTGAACTTTTAATTTAGATATAGCATGAATGATTAAGGAAGATAAAAAAAACCCCGATGTTATCAAAGAGAAAATACAGGTTCCGTAAAACTGGAGAAAAAGTATACAAATTTGCACTGAATCAGTATTATTAATTGCAAAATAAAAGTTTAGAACTGCATTAATTGATTAAAAATAAGAATCGTGGAATTAGTAAATATATAATTAAAGAAAATGTTTTAATATGGCAAGGTGTGATTCACTGAAAAATATTTTGAATGCAGTATCGGTATTTAAATAAAGGAAATTATTATACTAGTACGGATGGAATACATGTAAATATTCTTACAATTTTGGTGTAAAATTAAACTCGATATTTCATAAAAATTCAAAATAACTATAAAAATCTTAAATCAGAAAATAAACGAAAACCGTCAATCTAAATACCATACGGGTATAAACAAAGAAAATACTGTAAATGAAAAAATACTGATATGTTAAAAAAAGTGTTTAAGTTTTTTAAGGTTTTTTTTCAACATTAAACGAATACAATTTTTCTAGGCAAAATATCTTACAATACAAGTACTGTGGCGATATAATAAAAGATATACATCTATAAATTTAATACAAATGCAATAAAAAAATTTATAACTGTTATATTGGTAAAAGAAAAGTAAAAAGTAAATCACTACATTACTAATAATATGCAAAGAAAACTGAACGTAAAATACCGGTATTACCCAAGGAAATCCTTAATACATTCCCTGCTCTGTAGAATTTCTACGGAACAATGCTACATGTACAAACAAAATCATTACGTTTCGGTTGATCGTTAAATATAAAAGAATTATTAGTATACTGCAAAATAGGATGTACTTTGCATTTTCAAAAGTACAATATTCATAATTATGCGATACAGTGTATTATTTACAACCTAGTTTGAATTTATACATAAATAATATCTAATACTGAATGCAGTTTAATAAATCTCTGGTGCAGTGTCACGCTGTGAAGCAACGTTTACCCAGAACCACACAAAACTACCCTCCTCATTTGCTCGACAAGTGCCATTCAAGTAAAATTTAATTGATTTCTTGGCGTTTCTCGCTGCGCAGGCCGTCAGAGGCTATATTTTAATTGCTTTTCACGGTGTGTAATCAGTAAATCTTTCAGCCACAATGGACCCTATGCATGTAGCAGTCACCAACACTTGTCAATTTCACGCATTTCAAAAGCTTAACGTGAAAACGTAACGTTTTTACACGCATAATTCCCAACATAAACAATACAGACCCATATCACGTCAAACTATAACAATTAACCTGGTTTCGTTTGAACATATTTTATTGCATAAACATATACAAATGGTTCGAACACAAGTTCTTACAACTTACGAGGTTCTTACCAAGTATAACAATTTACAACTGTATAGTAGTTTAGAATGGAAAGTACATAGAAATGGATATTACTAATATAGTTAAGTTATTGAACAAACGTACATGTAAAAACAATTAACCTG